>NC_081414.1:282396590-282411590 GCF_030272615.1 Cryptomeria japonica | reverse complement strand
ATTTACAATCTTTGTTATATGTCATGTTTATTGTCTTGCTTATGAAATAGTTATGGTTATGTTTTATTTATCGTTAGGGATTGTTAAATAAAATCATATAATAGAAGTTGTGATTACGTTATGACTATAGAAGTGGAATAGTGTTTAAGTTCAAATTGCACACTTGTTATTATATGGAAGAAATGTATGGTTGTGTTCAAAACCTAGTTATTAAGATTTATTAGACATAGCTCTAGGAGAGTTTGGGAAGTAATAGTTTACTATTGATACGTTACAGAGATGGTACGAGTCAAATAGATAGCCCGCAAATCCGTAGCAGGTTATGCTCACTACTTGAAAGTCAAGAAAGATTCTTTGACACCTGTCAAGCCTGTTGTGGAGGACAACCCAGCTCCTGAAGAGAGCAAAGAGATAGAAAAAGGTCCTACTCAGAGTCCAACTAAAGAAGTTACTATTGGAAAAGGGAAAGAACCCAAGCTAGAGTGCTCGCTAGAAAAGCCGATAGTTATAAGTTCTGACTCATCGGAGGGGTATACCCCCTTAAGTGATAATAAGTCTTTGGGGTACTTTCCCCTGAGTGAAAGCAAATCTGAAGGATATACTCCTTTAGATCATGTAGAGTCTGACGAATGCACTTCTCCATTTTTTTCGGAAGAATGATGTAACACTCTAGCGTAAAAAAATAAAAATAAAAATAAAGACATTATTCTATGGAGAAATGTATTATGTCTTCTTGTAAGACTCCCTTGACGAAATGAATATATCTATTTTAATCTTAGTCTATGGTAGATATGGAAATTATTGAGGTGGTGTACCTATAGTCATTAACAAGAGTAATTGAACTCTTAAACATGTTAATAAGTGTAAAATTATGTGTTATACCGACCATATTGTTCTTCGTGTCTTGACAATGTATATTCGTATTGCAAGTTAATTTTGTGATAGGTGTTGGTACGTAAGATTACCTTGTTTATATGGTGGTCACAACTAAGTACATTAAGTCATGTTGTCAGTATGTCTTGTGTACTGTGTTTTGGCCAGTTATTTAGATGTATAACCTTAAGGAAATGAGCCACTGTGAGTTGTTCGTAATGGTCAACCTTAGGTTAGTAATTATGTATCTTTCATCTGAGGTAGGTCAAAATTGGGTATGGTTGTCGCCATAGAGTTCTGTAGATAGAACTAACCCGTAGTGTCCTAAGAGAGAGAGTGGCTTTCGAGTGGGGGTCGTGCCCAAAGTGGTGACAGGATAACCCGTTGGAAGTTGGTTAAGAAAGTAAAAATCTAATAAATGACTAGGGAAGGGTAGAATAACAGTTAAATAAAACAATGTGCCTCGCACATAGGTGAGTGCTAGTACAGGACTCATAATGTAGCGAGAAGGCCTGGAATGGCAAACTTACCACCTTGTCTTCGTGAGAAGATTGGTAAGGTCCGCATGAGTCTTAGTTGGAATCGAAGGTTCAGGAGAGGTTACCAGGATAACCCAGGATGGGGGCCGGGACCTATGGAGGCTATACTATGGTATCCACCATAAGACATGCGATGACACTTTCTCCTTAGAGTCACTAGTGTTTTGTGAGTTGGGTCACATGATTGTAAGTGGAGTCTTGTAGTCCTTTCGCTCTTGTTTCATTTTGCTTGCTTGAGGGTTATCTACTATCTCCAACACGGTGGGGTGATTCCCTTTCGGAATCACATGGTCGGGTGGTAGTGTCACTTCCCATCGGATGTACTGGTACGTATCTTCAGGCGAGGAAGGACTTCGCTGATATTCTTGGTTCGTAATTCATGTACCAGCTCTTGTTCCTAACCATTATTTAGTTGAAAACTAGAAGTTTTGAAAAGAAACCTATGTAACTTTCATTTTGTAACATTTTAGCTCATGATGTAATTTTCTTTTTTGAAAACATGTATTTTCGAATATTGAAAGCAAAGAAACATTGTAATATATGCTATTTCAATTACTTAATTCTTTTGTATATAATATATGATTGCTTGAAGTATTTTAAATTCTTTCATTGTAGAAATTTTATCTTAAATATTTAATTTACGAAGTAATATTCGTTGGTAACCCTTAGGAAATTCAGGTGTTAGACTTCCGCTATGATATTAGATGTGCTAAGGTTTAATTCATGCACTTAATAAAAAAATATATATATATAATATTTCATCCTTAGTTGCATAGATTATGATGTTTTCCTATAGGGTTCCTGACGGGGCATTACAATACATACATACATACATACATACATACATACATACATATATATATATATATATATCTATGTATGTATGTATATATATATATATATATATATATATATATATATATATCTATATATATATATATATATATATATATATATATATATATATATATATATATACATACATACATATATATATATATATGTATGTATGTATGTATGTATGTATGTATAGATATATATATGTACATATATATATATATACATATGTACATATAGATATATATATGTACATATATATATATATGTACATATATATATATATATATGTACATATATATATCTATACATATATATATATATATATATATATATATCTACACACACACATATATATATATGTATGTATATATATCTATATATATATATATATATATATATGTATGTATATATATCTATATATATATATATATATATGTATATATGTATATATATATATGTATAGATATATATACATACATATATATACATACATATACATACATATATACATATACATACATATATATATATATATATACATATACATATATATATATATATATATATATATATATATATATATATAGACATAACACTAGTAGTTCTGAGCCTAGCGTTCATCCTTGTGGGAGTGAGCAGACGTCACATAGGTCTACCACAACTCCACAAGAGAGATAAAAACTCTACAATCAGACAGCGGAGGCACTCCAACATGCCTTAGATCATCTAAATATCACATTAGGAAACATGTGTGATCAAACAAATAAACAAAGGGGTGAGATTATTAGACAGGAGCTACTTCATATGATTGACCTCGTTGACAATTGTAATCCATATGATAAGGTCAATGTAGAGGAATTCTATAGATCGCTTTCACGCAGTGTACATGGTACGGTGAAATGGGACACAATGAATGATAGGGTTTCCGTAGTTGATGTGAAAACCATGTTTCCTCATTATCAAGCCTTTGGTAGGGTGAAGGGTTATATGCCTACCAAGTGCACGGATGCACTAGTAACACCTTTTATCTATCCTAGATGGTTAGCCACTCATCATAGGTGGCCCCAAAAGGATGAGTTTCCCCTTTTATTTCTGCAAACAATTATTTGCAGAGTTTCATTCATTGGATGATGTTGATTACACCAATTTTCCAAAACATGCTGGGCAAGGGAATGACAAATTTTTAGATAAGTTTAGATGACCAGGTGCACCCCCACTCGTTAATAAATGGACATTGATTGGTCCAAACCTTGTGGTTCTTCCCAAGAGTGCAGACCTAGCACATGTTGTAGATAGTGTACCAGATGACACTCGACAATCCATCTTTTTCAGTATTGCTACTATAGCCACACAAGTCGATGAGATGACATCAAATCGTGGTGGGGTAGATATTTGTTGCGCTCTCATACTAGCATTCATGATGCATCAACAAGTGATGATCAATATGTTTGAGTAGACATACGATCGCTGATGGATGATGCATGCATGCATGACATAGATCCTTTACGGCAGATGAGCGCATGCTTATCCAGTGATCTCTTGGATTCATATCAGGTCATTTCTATGGAGCATGGGATCCCACTAGAGGATGCCCCATCATTTGTTAGGCGTGTGCTTGGTAGACTAGGTGCTTCTAGCCGTGGTTGTGAGCATACAGATTCTCAGCCTATTGCTAATGCACATCCTACTGCCCTGCCCCAACATACAACAGTTGGTCAGGATACACCTCCTCCTCCTGTTTATACATCAGTTGATCGAGCCACAATACTTGGTACTGGATTTTCGAGGATGTTCACTACCATGCTTATGGATCCAGATAGTGAGGGGGATCACGTTGCAATGGGATCCTTGCATGATTCTGACATCAACAGGATCAGACGAGCCTTACATGTTGCAGGAGAGGTATGAATTATAATATATAATTTACTAATTTTAATTTAGAAATTTTATATAGCTACTTGATTGTACAAATGAACTGCATAGATTAAATTAATTATATATATCAAATTGTATTTTTTGAACTATATAGGGTATCACGTTAGGGTCGATGTATGGAGATTTGGATGTTGCCACTGACCCAGTTGTTCATCAGGAGACACGGGTATATATAAAGTTTAAATTATTATTTTTTTGTTTTTAAGTTCTATTTAAACAGATATCTAGGTGTTGATTAAATAATTCGAAATGATTTAAATTTTTATATAATATATAATATATATATATATATATATATATATATATATATATATATATATATATTATATATATATATATATATATATATATATATATATATATATATTATATATATATATATATATATATATATATATATATATCAAACAAAATGTGTGCTTTGTCTAGGATGAGTGAGCATTGCGTCGGATGAGCCATTCATCCCACAAACATTCTAGAGTCCAGCATGCGCGCAATGGAGGTGTTACAGACCTCGAGGTATGTTTATCTACAACCATGTACATGTTCAAGTAGATTCGATTTATATATATAACTTAATAATGAATGTTTAAATAATGTACATGTGATTTCATGTGTAATTTATATTGCAGGCACAGGGGGCGATGTTTGAGGATTTGCACATTGCCACAGACCCTGTTCATCAGGAGACATAGGTATACATTATAACTTTAAATTAATTCAATCTTAAATATTTAAGTTCTTTTTTTAAAGGGTTAGGTTGCAAATTATAAATATATGTGTACATGTATATATCTAACAAAATTTCAACATTGCAGGATGCACCACTATTACATAGGTGGGGCTGCTCATCACGTAGACGTCCTAGAATCCTGCATGCACGTGGTGGTGATGTTAGAGACCCTTCAGAGGTCTGCTCATCTACACATATGCTCTTAATATATATGTTACTTAAAAAAATTCACTCTAGTATTCAGATTAAATGTTAAATTAATATATGAGTTTATGCATGCATACTCTATTGCAGGGGCATGGGGCGATGTTTGAGGATTCGCACATTGTCATCGGTCTTGTACATCAGGAGACATAGGTATACATTATAACTTTAAATTAATTATTTCTTTTAAATATTTAAGTTCTATATTTAAAGGGTTATAAATATATGTGTATGTATATATCTAACAAAATTTCAACATTGTAGGATGCACCACTATCACACAAGTTGAGCTCCTTGTCACATAGACATCCTAGAACTGCATGCACATGGTGGTTATGTTAGAGACTCTTTATAGGTATGTTTGTCTACGTGCAAATGCTCTTAATCTATGTTACTTAAAAAATTGTACTCTAGTACATGAATTAAATGTTTAATGTATGATTTTATGCATGCATACTCTATTGCAAGTGCATGGTTCAGGATAGGGCCTTGAGTGACCCATTGTTTATATATATATGCATGTGCACACATTTTCTATACATTTGATATTTGTACATGTGAACTAGATATTTCATATGCGTATGTGTACTAGATTTATTTTCCATATTTCATGTGTGTATGTGTACTAGACATTTAATACATGTGTACATGCGATAGATAGACATATATGTGTATGTGTTAGATAGATCTACATTTCATACTATTTTGCACGTTTATATATATATATATATATATATAGATAGAGAGAGAGAGAGAGAGAGAGAGAGAGAGAGAGAGAGAGAGAGAGAGAGAGAGAGAGAGAGAGAGAGAGAGAGAGAGAGAGAGAGAGAGAGAGAGAGTTAAGTGTTTATGTATATTTTAGTTGTTCATTGTTAAACAAATTTAGTTGTTCATTTTAGTTAAGTGTTTATGTACAAGTTTAATGAACTTACTTCAAAAATTTAATGAACTTATATCCATGACACAAATATCCCCTTAAATCCCCTTAAGACCACTTAAAACACCTTAGGACAACATAATTAGATGAATCCAAACAACATAATTAAATGAAATAATTTATGTGTAAATATAAATTAAATGAATGTACATAGATGAATAAAACGAATCCATGCATGTGTAAAAATATAAAAAAATCAATGACGCAAATATCCCCTTAAATCCCCTTTAGACCACTTAAAACACCTCAGGACAATATAATTAGATGAATCCAAACGACATAATTAAATGAAACAATGTATGTGTAAATATAAATTAAATGAATGTACATAGATGAATAAAACGAATCCATGCATGTGTAAAAATATAAAAGAATCAATGACGCAAATCCTCTTAAGACCACTTAAAACACCTTAGGACAACATAATTAGATGAATCCAAACAACATAATTAAATGAAACAATATATGTGTAAATATAAATTAAATGAATGTACATCGATGAATAAAATGAATCCATTCATGTGTAAGAATATAAAAGAATCAATGATGCAAATATCCCCTTAAATCCCCTTAAGACCACTTAAAACACCTTAAGACAACATAATTAGTTGTTCATTTTAGTTAAATACCCTTAAATCCCCTTAAGCATACAAATTTAGTCGTTAAAATTTAATTTAGTTATTCATTTTAGTTAAATCCCCTTAAGCATACAAATTTAGTCGTTAAAATTTAATTTAGTTATTCATTTTAGTTAAGTGTTTATGTATGTTTAATGAACTTCAAAAATTTAATGAGCTTATATTTATATATTTAAATTTAATGAACTTATATCCATGATGCAAATATCCCCTTAAATCCCCTTAAGACCACTTAAAACACCTTACAACAACATAATTAAATGAATCTATACAAAATAATTAAATGAACCATACATGTGTAAATATAAATTAAATGAATACATAGATGAATAAAACGAATGCATGCATGTGTAAAAATATAAATGAATCCATCACACAAATATCCCCTTAAGACAACACACACACACACACACACACACACACACACACACACACACACACACAAAATATATATATATATATATATATATATATATATATATATATATATATATATATATATATATATATATATATATATATAGAGAGAGAGAGAGAGAGAGAGAGAGAGAGAGAGAGAGAGAGAGAGAGAGAGAGAGAGAGAGAGAGAGAGAGAGAGAGAGAGAGAGAGGATCTCTTGGATCATTCATATCTATAAATGAATTGATACATGTATACATACATTTAAAGATGATTTAATAGGTGATTCACACATTGCAAATTCAAGCTACCTGTGTAAGTATATATACATGCGTAACTATGTATACAACATAATTAAATGAAACTATACATGTGTAAATATAAATTAAATGAATACATAGATAAATAAAATGAATCCATGCATGTGTACAAATATAAATGAATCCATACATGTGTTTAAATGACCCCTTAAGACAACATAAATAAAATTAAAAATTAAAATCAATATGTATACATGTTCAATGCATAGACACAAAATATTTAATTTAAGAATAAAACATGTAAAATCAACGTATAAAACGTAAAATAAATGCATCAACAAAACTAAATTTCCACAAGTTATCCAAATTGCTACGCATGTCTAGAAATAGCTAAATATATATGAGTTTATCAAAATAAGACATATCTAATATAATTTACTTGTTCAAACATGACAAGTGAGCTTAAAGCTCGTGGTACATATAATCTGGATCCTCCCTATTTTTTATAATTTCTAATTTTTTTTCATGATCTTCAATAGGCAACCTCCACTTTTGGTTGCCACGTCCTCTTTTTGGCAATGTCTCCAACTGCAATCTTGTCGCTATTACTAAGTGACTGTAGTGTAGAACTTTTTGGCCAGGCATATAATCAATAAATGTTACACCATTTGTATCTATCTTTATTTGTTGATAATAGGTGCCTTCAACAACAACTGAACAAGTGGGATATTGTTGCCCATCATCATCACTGACTGATTCCAATAACTTGCATTTTGGTTATGTGTATCTCAGTAGATAATAATCTACACTTTCAGTATTGTCAGAATCAACAATCACTGCAAAAATATCCCCTATCAAAATAGACCACATGTATATATATTTTAGGCAATATTAGTTCATTACACATTTTTAAATTAATTTTGAACAATTTTAAATTAAACAAAAATTTAAAAATTTGTACATGTACATATATAATTTACAAAATATGCATGCACGCCCCTGTAACAACTAAATCAGAAACACGTGCATAATCAAGTGAATATAGAGGATCATGAATATCAATAATGTCACTATCTTCGTAAGGAGTCATTGTGTAAAATTCTTTCATTTCCCATTGCAAAACATATCCATTAGCAATATTTTGACAATGAGTATCTGTGTTGTTCGCAATGCAATCCACACAAAAGCATGATTTTCCTCTTGCAAGAATAACACTAGGCTTGCTAAATCCCATAGTCATGACTTGATGAAAACTTCTAATACCATTAATTGATTGACAATTATAAGGATTTGATCGATCAATATCTGATAATACAAAAATTATTTAGTCAATTTTAGTTCATTTCACACACACACATATATATACACACAAATTTTGAAAATAATTCAAGAACACTTGAATGTTTAAGAAATATATATATAGTCTTCGGACATGTAGTGTCATGGTTAAAACACTTCGTTGGTGAAGCGGCCACCAAGGTTCAAATCCCTGCTAGGCCACTGTGCTCACAAGGCCTCGTGCCTTCGCTGGGTCGTTGTGCTCGCGGATTTGAACAAGTGAAGTGTGGGGATGAGGTCCCCCATTTGTGGCCTCACTGGTTCATAGCTCCAGGTCAAAAGCGTTCACATGGAGTCGGAGGGCGTGTCGTGCCAGCGTCACCGGTCACGTTAAAAAGTTTACCAAGCATAGTTTTAAAATATATATATATATATATATATATATATATATATATATATATATATATATATATATATATATATTATATATATATATATATATATATATATATATATTTAACTTCCCAAAAATAACGTTGTTGTAAGTTGTATCATGAATAGCAAAATGGATTTTGCACCATTCAATAATATCATTAGAATTACGTATGGTGTTACATGTACAGAAGCTCTTGCTTTAGAAAATTGGACAACCCATATATATATATACGTGTGTGTGTGTATTTAAATTAATCTATGAAGAGAATTAAAATTGTACACAAATATGAAGAGAATTAAATCTGTACACAAATATGAAGAGAATTTACCTGCAAGTTCATGTTGGTGAAGTGCACGCTTCACACATGTTCCTATTCCATCATGCTCTCCTTTTCCATGTCCACTCTCAAAGAAGTTCCACAAAAACTTTATGCTATGTCGAGCATGTTGTAGGGATAAACAATTAAAATCTTTTGCAAACTTAAAACGCCCTAACATGAATAACAACTACTAAACTTTTTCAAAATTGGATAAGATTAAAGGGGGTCAAATCATTCGCGCACAAAAAACTAACCCTGATTTTTTCTAAAAAACATAACATAGTGTCTGACGTGCGCATAAAAAATGTCATAGTTAGATTTAGTATTTTGACAAATCCTTTGGCAGAAAGATAGTTAAGAGTAAGCACTAGAAGATGTGTATTTTTTTGTTGAGTATTTTTTTTTATGATTTTTCCAATCGAGCACATCCTGAAAAGTAGGTACCTGTTCGTGCGCAAAGCATAAGTTGCACTAAACAAATCGAAAATACAATTTATTTTGTTAAAATTGTAAAGAATCAAGTGCACTACAATAATATATAAAGTTTTTTAAATTTGGATAAGTATATCAAAAGTTATTCAAAAAATGGTGCACCTATGTTTGTAAGAACTATGGAGACACTGGTAAAAGAAATTCAATAATAATATGCTATTGTTGTTCAAATTGAAAAAAAATAATATGGTTAGAAAGCTCAGAAGATGGGTGAAAATAAACCAAACATGTCAAAAATAAAATAAAATAAAACACGTAAAAAATGAGAGAAATGGAGGGAAATCAAACTTCCAAACCATAGCTTTGTCATCCAGGCCTATTTCCAAGCCTAAACAGTCAAAAGCGCATAGGGGGTACTTATGGTTTAAGAAGCATGTACAGGGTACTTATGGTGTAAGAAGCATGTACATGCTCTTTTTACTATAAACAGTGCATATGCGCTATTGTATAATATGATATTGTATATATAATGTGTATATACATGTAATATATAATATTTATATATATATATATATATATATATATATATATATATATGTATATAATAATATATAATATATTAAGTATATATATACACATGTAAGTGTATTGTCTCCCCCTCTCAAACGCATACAAGCGCTCTCTCTCTCTCTCTCTCTCTCTCTCTCTCTCTCTCTCTCTCTCTCTCTCTCCATACCCCATCCCTCTCTCTCTCTCTCTCTCCCTCTCTCCCCTTCTCCCTTCCTCCATACCCCATCCCTCCCTCTCTCCCCTTATCCCTTCCTCCATACCCCATCCCTCTCTCCCTCTCACTCTCTCCCCTTCTCCCTTCCTCCATACCCCATCCCTCTTTCTCTTCTTCTCTCCCTCCCTCCCTCCATACCCCACTACAACTGTGTCTTCACTTCTATAGAAGTAAGTGAATTTATTTCTTGTTTGCAACTTCCTCTTTGATTTTTATCATGTATGCTCTCCTAAGAAAATTGACTGATGGATTTGTGTGTGTATATTGAATATGAAGAATAGGGTTTGAAATTGAACCATAGGTGTATTACCGTGACAAACAAGGAAACCTGTAGCAATATTCTTCTCGAATGTGTTTTTAATGAGCAGAGCAAATGTGGAAAATGGTGTCAACAAAGTAACATGATGAGTCAGAGGACTTGCAATATGTTTTTCAGAAGGAAACAACCGGTAGGAAGAGAAAGAGGGAGAGTAACACAAATAATGTCCTAGAGAATGATAGTGGTGGGTATGCGAGAGTTCCCATGTTGTTACACAACGCCTGTCACCTAAAGAAAATAAAGTTTGTTGTATGCATGGTAGTGGTAGTATATGATGATCATCACTTGTCAAACGGCTTGGAACGGTACATACCCATGAAAGAAACCAGTGTGTAATTCCTATAGTCACAATCGAGGTCAGTCCTATAACCTTGCAAATTTAATAGCATCATATATTTTAGAACTTAGGTAGTACTCTTAGGGTTAGGTCAAGCTCTTACACTTTCTTTTTAGCGAAGCCTCGTTGTTTGTTCGCTTGGAGTCTCATTGTGTGATGTTCTATTCATAACTTTAAATTTAATATATCATTTTATTAGCCCACCATATGACCCCTTAGGTGTCATTAGAGGTCGTATTGTTTCCTAAGAGGTCATATGGTGTCCTGTGACCCCTTAGGACACCATATGACCCGTTAAGACACTATACGACCCATAACAACACCATATGGTGTCCTAAGGGGTCATAGGATTACATATGACCCCTCGGGACACCAATGACCCATAACAACACCATATGGTGTTCTAAAGGGTCATGTGGTGTTCTATCACCCCTTAGGACACTATTTGGTATCGTTATAGGTCCTATGGTGTGCTAAGGGATAATATAGTGTCATATGACCCCTTAGGACACCCTATGACCCCTTATATGTTGTTAGGGGTCATATTGTGTTCTAAGGGTCATATTGTGTCCTGGATTCGATATCTCTTCCTTTCCCTCCCCCCCCCCTCTCTCTCTCTCTCTCCATACCCCATCCCTATCTCTCTCGATCTCTCCCCTTCTCTCTTCCTCCATACACTATCCCTCTTTCTCTTTTTCTCTCCCTCCCTCTTTCTCTTCTTCTGTAATTCCTATAATTACAATCGAGATTAGTCCTATAACCTTGTAAATTTAATAGCATCATATGTTTTAGAACTTAGGTAGTACTCTTAGGGTTAGGTCAAGCTCTTACACTTGATTTTTAGCGAAGCCTCGTTGTTTTTTCGCTTGGAGTCTCTCTTATGCTGACAATGGTCTAACTTAGCTATATCAAAACTAAACTATTGAAGTTCTATTGTATGATGTTCTATTCATAACTTTAAATTTAATATATCATTTTATTGGCCCACCATATGACTCCTTAGGTGTCATTAGAGGTCGTATTGTTTCCTAAGAGATCATATGGTGTCTTGTGACCCCTTAGGACATCATATGACCCCTTAAGACACCATACAACCCATAACAACACCATATGGTGTCCTAAGGGGTCATAGGATGCCATATGACCCCTCGAGACACCAATGACCCATAACAACACCATATGGTGTTCTAAAGGGTCACATGGTGTTCTATGACCCCTTAGCACATTATTTGGTATCATTATAGATCCTATGTTGTGCTAAGGGATAATATAGTGTCATATGACCCCTTAGGACACCCTATGACCCCTTGGATTTTGTTAGGGGTCATATTGTGTTCTAAGGGTCATATTGTGTCCTGGATTCAATATCTCTTCCTCTCCCTCCCCACTCCTCTCTCTCTCTCTCTCTCTCTCTCTCTCTCTCTCTCTCTCTCTCTCTCTCTCTCTCTCTCTCTCTCTCTCTCTCTCTCTCTCTCTCTCTCTCTCTCTCTCTCTCTCCATACCCCATCCCTCTCTCTCTCTCTCACTCTCCCCTTCTCCCTTCCTCAATACCCCATCCCGCTTTCTCTTCTTCTCTCCCTATAGTAACAATCGAGATCAGTCCTATAACCTTGTAAATTTAATAGCATCATATGTTTTAGAACTTAGGCAATACTCTTAGGGTTAGGTCAAGCTCTTACACTTGCTTTTTAGCGAAGCCTCGTTGTTTGTTCACTTGGAGCCTTTCTTATGCTGACAATGGTCTAACTTAGCTATATAAAAACTAAACTGCTGAAGTTCTATTGTATGATGTTCTATTCATAAATTTAAATTTAATATATCATTTTATTAGCCCACCATATGACCCCTTAGGTGTCATTAGAAGTCGTATTGTTTCCTAAGAGGTCATATGGTGTTCTGTGACCCCTTAGGACACCATATGACCCCTTAAGACACCATACGACCCATAACAACACCATATGGTGTCCTAAGGGGTCATATGATGCCATATGACACCTCGGGACACCAATGACCCATAACAACACCATATGGTGTTCTAAAGGGTCATATGCTATTCTATGACCCCTTAGGACACTATTTGGTGTCATTATAGGTCCTATGGTGTGCTGAGGGATAATATAGTGTTATATAACCCCTTAGGACACCCTATGATCCCTTAGATGTTGTTAGGGGTCATATTGTGTTCTAAGGGTCATATTGTGTCCTGGAATCGACATCTCTTCCTCTCCCTGCCCTCTCTCTCTCTCTCTCTCTCTCTCTCTCTCTCTCTCTCTCTCTCTCTCTCTCTCTCTCTCTCTCTCTCTCTCTCTCTCTCTCTCTCCCTTCTCCCTTCCTCCATACCCCATCCCTCTTTCTCTTCTTCTCTCCCTCCCTCTTTCTCTTCTTTTGTAATTCCTATAGTCACAATCGAGATCAGTCCTATAACCTTGTAAATTTAATAGCATCATATGTTTTAGAACTTAGGTAGTACTCTTAGGGTTAGGTAAAGCTCTTACACTTGCTTTGTAGCGAAGCCTCGTTGTTTGTTCGCTTGGAGTCTCTCTTATGCTGACAATGGTCTAACTTAGCTATATCAAAACTAAACTACTGAAGTTCTATTGCATGATGCTCTATTGTATGATGTTCTATTCATAGCTTTAAATTTAATATATCATTTTATTAGCCCACCATATGACCCCTTAGGTGTCATTAGAGGTCGTATTGTTTCCTAAGAGGTCATATGGTGTCCTATGACCCCTTAGGACACCATATGACCCCTTAAGACACCATACAACCCATAACAACACCATATGGTGTCCTAAGGTGGCATAGGATGCCATATGACCCCTTGGGACACCAATGACCCATAACAAAACCATATGGTGTTCTAAAGGGTCATATGATGTTCTATGACCCCTTAGGACACTATTTGGTATCGTTATAGGTCCTATGGTGTGCTAAGGGATAATATAGTGTCATATGACCCCTTAGGACACCCCTATGACCCCTTATATGTTGTTAGGGGTCATATTGTGTTCTAAGGGTCATATTGTGTCCTGGATTCGATATCTCTTCCTTTCCCTCCCCCCCCCTCTCTCTCTCTCTCTCCATACCCCATCCCTATCTCTCTCGCTCTCTCCCCTTCTCTCTTCCTCCATACACTATCCCTCTTTCTCTTCTTCTGTAATTCCTATAATTACAATCGAGATTAGTCCTATAACCTTGTAAATTTAATAGCATCATATGTTTTAGAACTTAGGCAATACTCTTAGGGTTGGGTCAAGCTCTTACACTTGCTTTTTAGCGAAGCCTCATTGTGTTTTCGCTTGGAGTCTCTCTTACGCTGACAATTGTCTAACTTAGCTATATCAAAACTAAACTATTGAAGTTCTATTGTATGATGTTCTATTCATAACTTTAAATTTAATATATCATTTTATTAGCCCACCATATGACCCCTTAGGTTTCATTAGAGGTCGTATTGTTTCCTAAGAGGTCATATGGTGTTCTGTGACCCCTTAGGACACCATATGACCCCTTAAGACATCATACGACCAATAACAACACCATATGGTGTCCTAAGGGGTCATAGGATTCCATATGATCCCTCGGGACACCAATGAGCCATAACAACACCATATGGTGTTCTATCACCACTTAGGACACTATTTGGTGTCGTTATAGGTCCTATGGTGTGCTAAGGGATAATATAGTGTCATATGACCCCTTAGATGTTGTTAGGGGTCATATTGTATCCT